>NC_057813.1:759410591-759412463 GCF_018294505.1 Triticum aestivum | reverse complement strand
GCGCGGGGCGGGCTCGGCGGCGACGGCGACGAGGAGCAAAGGCTTGGGGCAGGGGCGAGAAAGAGATGGGATTTCGCGAAAACTGCTAAGTCCAGTATATATAGCAAGAGCATTGGTCCCGGTTGGTGGCTCCAACCGGGACTAATGCCCCCTTTAGTCCCGGTTGGTGCCACCAACCGGGACCAAAGGCCTCTTTTCAGCAGCCCAAAGGGCGGGAAACGAAGACCTTTGGTCCCGGTTGGAGGCTCCAACCGGGACTAAAGGGGGGGCATTGGTCCCGGTTGGAGCGACCAACCGGGACCAAAGAGCGGCATTGGTACCGGTTGGTGCCATGAACCGGTACCAATGGACCCGTCTAACTACTTTTTTATTTTCTGCAGCTATTTTTTTGTTGATTCTTCCTGCAGCTGTTTTTTTAGTCCCACCTCGCCAAGCGAGAGGCACTCGCAGCTGTTTATAAGCCCTGAGTGCAGGTACGATGACGAAGAGGCTCAATGCTCCTGCACGTTGGTTAGCTTCAAGCCTTGCGGAATACGGTAGACTGCACAAAGCTATGTGCAGTGCAGTTGACACTATTCCAAAAGGCTTGAAGCAAATTAACGAGCATTGCGCCTCTTTTTTATTTTTAATGACTTATTACAACTCAGAAATAAAAAGAAAAAAAATATAGCAGAAAAGAAAAAAAAACTATATAAAAACCACTCAGAAATAAATAGAAGAAAAAATAATTTTGATTAACTTTACTAAAAAAATAGCATAGATCAGATCTGTTCTGACCGTTGCAGCCGGCGATGGTGGTCATCTCTTCCGTCAGAGGTGGTCGGCCTGAGGCTGGGTGTTCGGATCTCGGGATCCGTCATCTGGCACCAGCTGCGAGTCGGGGAGACGTAGTTGCCGGTGAAAACCGAGCTGACGGCGGGCGATGGCGGCGTTCCATGTCGTTACCATGATGAAGGCATCGTCGTGTGACTACCGTTGACCCACTCGTATTGCTTCGGGGGAAACCCTAGGATCTGGTGTTCTAGACCGGACGATGGCGGCACTGCGGTGTTGTTTCTCTCTTGGGAGCATTGTTTTGTGGAGCAGCGCTGGAAGTCAGAGGAAGGAGGTGGAGCGGCTTCGTCTTGCACGGAGCTTCGGTGGAGCTGTCAAGTCATGCCTAGCCGACAGGTGCTATGCTTGGTCATGCCTGGTCGGAGGTGCTATGCACGACAGATCCACCAAGGGCTTCAAGCTGTGTCGGCTGGTGGTACTTGGAAGCATGGCGCTGAGGTGTATCAGTGGCGACCGTGACGTGTTCAGCTGTTTGCGCGGGACTAAAGATGAGCATTCGTCCCGGTTGGTCCAACCAACCGGGACCAAAGAGCGGCATTGGTACCGGTTGGTGCCATGAACCGGTACCAATGGACCCGTGTAACTACTTTTTTATTTTCTGCAGCTATTTTTTTGTTGATTCTTCCTGCAGCTGTTTTTTTAGTCCCACCTCGCCAAGCGAGAGGCACTCGCAGCTGTTTATAAGCCCTGAGTGCAGAGACGATGACGAAGAGGCTCAATGCTTCTGCACGTTGGTTAGCTTCAAGCCTTGAGGAATACGGTTGACTGCACAGAGCTATGTGCAGTGCAGTTGACACTATTTCGAAAGGCTTGAAGCAAATTAACGAGCATTGTGCCTCTTTTTTATTTTTAATGACTTATTACAACTCAGAAATAAAAAGAAAAAAATAAATATAGCAAAAAAGAAAAAAAAATAAAAAACCACTCAGAAATAAATAGAAGAAAAAATAATTTTGATTAACTTTACTAAAAAAATAGCATAGTTCTTATTTTTAATGACTTATTACAACTCAGAAATAAAAACAAAAGAATAAATAT
>NC_057813.1:759382030-759410293 GCF_018294505.1 Triticum aestivum | reverse complement strand
ATATGCTTATTTTTAATGGCTTATTACAACCCAGAATTAAAAAGAAAAAAATAAATATAGCAAAAAAAGAAAAAAACAATATAAAAAACTACTCAGAAATGAATAGAAGCAAAAAATAGTTGTGATTAACTGTACTAAAAAAGGAGCATATATGCTTATTTTTAATGGCTTATTACAACTCAGAAATAAAAAGAAAAAAAATAAATATAGCAGAAAAAGAAAAAAAACTGTATAAAAAACTACTCAGAAATGAGCAGAGATGCGCTTATAGAGGAAATTCAACTTAAATTCATAACGAATTTCAAGAGAAATCCGTATGAATTTATGCTAAATTCCCTATATAAGGGCATCTATTTTCATTTTCAGAGGAGCTCAATAAGGTAGAGAGGGAGGGGCTTATAAACCGGTCCGATTCCCCTTTGATTGGCGAGGTGGGACTAAACTCTGGTCGCAACGGGGACCAACCCTTTAGTCCCGGTTGACGGCTCGAACCGGGACTAATGGGCAGCCTTTGGTCCTGGTTCAAGCCACCAACCGGGACCAATGGTGTTGGGTCAGGAGCGAGGCCCATTTGTCCCGGTTCGTCCCACCAACCGGGACCAATAGGTCCATACGAACCGGGACCAATGGCCCACGTGGCCCGGCCGGCCCCCGGGGCTCACGAACCGGGTCCGATGCCCCGATTGGTCCCGGTTCTGGATTGAACCGGGACTAATGGGCTGGACCGGCCTGGACCATTGGCCCCTTTTCTACTAGTGGTAGTGGAGGTGTGAGGGTGACTTGGACGATGGCGGGGATTTCTTTAGTGTTGGCTCGTTGGGTAGAGTGTGGCTCACAATTGCGAAATCATGCGGCTGCACTACTATGTGTTTATATAGATAAAAAAACAATGATTACGAAGGATTAACTAACATGTCTAAAGCTGAATGTAGCTTGTATACCTATCCAAAAAAATCAAATCGAGCTGGGACATGAAAACCAAGCTAGGTTTCAAGTCTTCATCATGCCGGCCCACACCTGTACCTCGTGCCGTCCTCCACCTTCTCATGGGTTTCCGCCACCGCCACGAGGCCCACATCCATGTCGATGATGCTCTTTGCCAGGATGTCGTTGCGCTCCATGCACTTGCGCAATGCTGCCATCACCTTCGTACACGACTCGGCGGGGACAGTGAAGACCTCTCCGGGCTTCGAGGTCTCCCTATAAGCCTTGGCTATGTTGTATAGACAATCATGGTCACACTGGCCCATTGTCGCTTCGTTGTACTGTGTTACTGCCTTGGGATCGAGTTACAGCAAAAGCCGGAGGGAGTGATGCTATGCCAGGGGGCATACACATGGAAGATATTTGAAAGTTCTGGCATGAAGGATTGCAATGTACTTGATGTTCCAATCGACCCTCGTCTTGAACTGGGTAAGAAGAGCAAAGCACCTGGAGTTGATGCACTAGAATATAGAAGTATAGTCAGAAGTTTGATGTGTCTCTTGAACTCAAGACTGGATTTGGCCTATTTTGTTGGGATTGTAAGTCGCTTCATGGAAGCACCCACTATGGAACATTGGACTATTGTGGAGAATATACTCAGATATGTCAAAGGGACGACAAACGTCGGTTGTGTCTATGCGGCAAAGCAGAAGAAGGAGATGGTGAAGCTACTCGACTACAGTGGTCGTGACAAGGAAGGAGTTGTCGACAACCATAAGAGTACCTCGGAGGTGGCATATTTCCCTGATGAATGCATAGTAAGCTAGCTATCAGAGAAGCAGGAAGTGGTGAGATCGACTTTAGATGAAGCAAAGTATATTGCAGCCGTGGCCGCAGTGTGTCAATGTGTGTGTATAGAGAGGCTACATGGTGATCTCATGAACCGAGATCCGAAACAAGTGGTGCTCAATATTTAGGGCAAGGCTACAACATTTCTAAGCGAGAATCGAGTGTGGGATGATAGGAGCAAGCATATTGATACATAAAGGAATGAGTAGATGAAAGTACGATGAAGGCCAACTATATTTGCACCGATGATCAGTTGGCGCTCATTCTAACCAAGCCTGTCGAGAGATGTTGTTGAAGAGGCCAAGAAGGCTTTGAATTCAGTACGCCGTGTTTATGTGGTTGAAGTAAGACACGGCTTTTTGTACGCCTGTACTCCCTATAAACTTGTACCAGAAAAAAGAAATAAAAAGTATAGGAGGGAAACGCAATCAAATCTCGTGTCCCGGAGTCGCGTACGTGTGGTGTCTCAGCAAGTTGAGATTCGTCGTGATCGAACTATACGGCGACTTGTAGGTGCATGCGCTAGGATACGTGAAAAGCATCCACTAGGCAGCTTTGTAGTTTGTACGTGCGCCGGAATGTAATCGAGCTCCATCGCTGTGTATTGCCGGAAAAGTACTCGATCGGCAACAGCGTCCTCGCAGTCTGGACCTGTGCCAACATACACGTTTCCTGGAAACCCCTCCTCAGGCGTACCCATCTGACATGCAAACCATGGAGCAAACTGATGTCCTGGTTCCAGCGGACTGCGACCAGACAGAGGTTCCAGCGGACAGTTCATGGCGCGGCAGCCACCTGGAAGCCTGCCGGTTTCTTCTGTGCTCACCACACTAGAGCCCCTGCCTGGTCTACTCCGCGGCAGACCGTGACGACGGCACGACCACACTGCACTACCTGTGCACGGACAAGGTCTTCCACCTCACCATCCCGGGGCCTTCCTTTCGCTCCCGCTATGTCATGGGCTCCTCCCATGGCTGGCTCATCATTGCCGACGAACGCTCCCATCTCATCCTCGTCAACCCCATAAACGGTGCTCAGATTGCCATGCCGCCGCAGGAAGCCATGCACAACGTCCAACACCATTTTTCGGCTAATGCTAAATCGTCGGCCCCTTTGATGTCGTCCTATTATCATCTTGTGCCTTTCAGAGGTGGCGCACATCGCTTTGGTCTTCTGGCTATGAGTATATCCTTTTGCCAGATATCCCTGCTCGACAACCTCCTCCCAAAGTATACTGTGTCCGTGTGGATCAACAACGGTGCGGGTCATGTGTTTCTTCTCCATACATCACAACATGTGGTGCAGCAATCATGTGTGAGGTACGAATAGAGTGATGTTCTACTATAGACATTTATGCAGCCTCGCATCACCGACCATTTCACCTTCCAATCACCACAATCATGCTCTATTGTACGAATCAAGGTCAACCACTTGCTTTCGCAGCTTCTTATGTGGTCGCAATTGGCGGTGGCTATACTATTCCTGGCTAGCCCAGTCTATGTCGCTTATGAAACTCCCAATGATTCCTCTGTGCTAGGAGCGTCAGGATCATGCTGAGAACAAAGTGTCGGCTAAAAGTTCATTGCTTTTGAAGTTAATTGTCCAGCCCTTGATGGTGTGAATTGTGTTGAATCAGTCATTTTAAGAGTTGCTCGATGTCTCAATCAATGTGCCTTTTGATATTCACAACATTTTTCCAGGGTTAGGTAATAAAGTGGTAAGTACATTTTTTAACATTTTTCCGGGGTTAGGTAATAAATTGTAAGTAGACATAAACGGGAATTGCAAGGCATCTGAAATACTAATGTTACAAAACAAAAAGTACATACCACAGTTATGATCTTTAATGCGTACTATCATGGACGCCTATTCTTTTGATATGAATAAGTTTCTGTGGCACACTGTTTTGATAAATATCCGTGCATATGTTTTAGTGCGAGTACCTAATAACATCCCGAATGTTTGTAATACCGATAACATTCAGTCTCTGAATTTTTTTGCTTATTGCCTACCACAAACGAGAAACAAAGCAAGCCAATTATTAATGGTTGGTCACTATGAAAAATATATTTGGCATCTATACAAGGCCACCAACAATAATTATGGTAAAAATTAATGATGTTTTCTCATACTAGCAACTTGTTTAATACTTGTATAAATGTTGTCGTAATGGCACTTAGCTACTTTCTTCTCATTTCTTCCTTGCAAGCATGTGGCGTATTAATTATACTGATTAACGAAAAGAAAATATCGGCTTGCAAAGCAGTCATCAAATTTTACCATCGTACCTGTAATCTGAGTAACACCACATATAGCAAGATAAGATGAGTCTACAACCTAATAAATGAAGCGTTGCATGACCGATACATATGTTATTCCTTACCATATAAGTGTTAACATACTCCCTCCGTTCCTAAATATAAGTATTTTTTAAAAATTTAATATGAACTACATACAGAGCAAAATAAGTGAATCTACACTTTAAAATATGTTTACATATATTCATATGTAGTCTTCAGTGAAATCTCTAAAAAAAGACTTGTATGTATTTAAGAACGGAGCGAGTAAACTAGTACTCCCTCTGTAAACTAATATAAAAATGTTTAGATTACTACTTTAGTATTGTGAACACGCTTATATTAGTTTACGGAGAGTAATATTTACATGTTACTTTCTTTTCCAAGTTACTTCTGACTATGAGTAGTCTCAAACGTCAAACATCACATGCTCCACGTCCGAGCACCGATTAAGCTGCTCCACTTTCTCTTTCTCTTGTAAACAATTACTGAATGCGCATGCCTCACTCACCTTTGTGTGAATCAGCGCCCTCCCATTCAGTTTTGGCCTGATGCCGACAAAAAAAGTGAGCCACGACAACAATTGATTTGATGCAGATCTGAATCGATTCGCTGCGGCACAACACACTATGGATGCTCATGAAATAGGGGAAAAGGACTATGAGCCTGCCTATTGAGAGCATTGACCGGTGCAGACAAAGTAGCGTGTGCGGCTCACGGAGGAGAGTGGCCAGTCCATCGACATGGAGTTCTTGTGGACGGGATCCTTTGCAACATTCCGTGGAACAGCTGTAGTGCGCCGCCTCTGCTCCAGCGGAAGAGAAGAGAGAGAGAGCGTGGTAAGGTCAGGTCAGTTGGAAGAGGCAGGCAACACTGGCCGCTCTCATGCACCCGCGCATGTACTTGATCGACGCGGCACTATGAAGAGACGAGGCATGAAAGGCTATCGTCTATAACGCTAAGCTCCCTAATTTTAATTTTAAAGAGCTCACATTTAATTGTTGTCTCCAATTAGAATTAGGTCACTGATTTAACTGGGTCAATAATTTCTCAAAGCTTCATCGTTCAATTATTTTAGACTACATCCGTCCGGATTTAGAAGTCCCCTTAGCCAAATCACAAGACCAAGATGTGCTCTACCCGAGATCCCTCAAAGCTCGTGTCTAGTCTAACCAACCAGGAGGCCTCGTTCCGTATTTAGACACCAGCTGCTAACCTCCCAAACTTAGGGCCAGTTTTTTTATGGCTTCTAGCAGCTTAATGCAAAAATAAGCTAGAAGCCCAAAGGAACTTGTTTCGGAGAAACAAGCTCAGCTTATTTACAACCCTCTCCTCTTCACAATGAGAAAAAGATGGGAGGAGAGTGGCTTCGCACAGCTTATGACTGAAAATCGAAGGGGTATATCAAAAGGGCACTATGGTTCGCTGATATTACAAAGAAAATGCTCCTCCCAGACCCCCGCACAGAAAGAGAAAACACTCACTGACCCAGTCGCGCATCGATCCCCTGTCCTCGCTCCCGCACTCGACATGCGCTCCCCCAGAGAAAGTCTAGGGTTCGTCTCCGCTGTCGCCGCCACCGTCGCCGTTCCCTGGCTCCTCGTCGCGGCTAGCTCCGGCAACATGGACCGCGGGTAGGAGCCCATCTTCCCCTGCTTCTCCATCCTCTGCCGTGATTCCTAGCTCCCTCGCATCTCCCGGTCGGTCCGACCAGGGCAACACTCCGCCGAACGGAGCCCCACTCCAGCCGACGACCAAATCCAGTGAAGGACCCCCGTTCGTGCCCCCTCCTCTCCTCCCAGTATTTGGCATTTGCTATTAACTGTTGTTGATTATATATGGTGTTGCATATACACTTGTTGCTATGAACTGTGATGATTATATCTGATTTGCTATGTTTTCCTATTGATTTGCATAGAGGAAATCTTGATGGCTTTGTGTACGCTACAATTCACTACTAGGGAAAACGGTATACACAGAAACTTACCAGTGGTGCGGACCACTGACCCATCTTCATCGGACCACTGACCCATCTTCAACCAGTCCGGATATCCGCCGACGGCACCACGGCGCCCAATGGCGCCACAGCCCTGCGCTCGTCCGTCCAGATGCCGAGACTCTTGAAGACTTGTCATGCGTAGCACCTACTAACCAGACATGACTCAGCGTAGCACCTGTCGGCCAGGCATGACTTGACAGCTCACCGAAGCTCCGTGCAAGACGTAGCCGCTCCACCTCTTGCCTGTGTCTTCCAACGCTGCTCCACAAACGATGCTACCAGAAGAGAAACGACACCGCAATAACGCCATTGTCCGAGCTGGAAAACTAGATCCTAGGGTTTTCCCCGAAGCAGTGCCCATCACCAGCAACCGTCAAGGACCCACATAGTGCCCACCACCAGTCAGCCCTCAAGGCGACGTCTTCAGGAAGGTCATGGCGTCAAGGATGCCGCCGCCGCCCACCGGAGTTAGGGTTTTCACCCGAGAGGTAGAGAGGAGGGAAATGAAGGAGCAGACATAGACCGACGTCTCCAAGAAGAAAAGCGGCGCACTTGAGCGTCGTCGTCGTCGGGGCCGATCAAGGGGTTTCCCACAATCTGGATCTCCTCCACTAGCTTCACCCGCAGCCATGGTCCTGACAAGCACGCCGGCACCGTCAAGAACCAGCAGGAGAGAAGCCCACCGATCAGGGCCGGATGACGGCGGCCAGATCTGGCGCTAGAACCCACAGCTTGCGCGCACTGGCAGCCAAACAAGCTGACCCTGACAATGCTGACCACAGAACTGGCCACACCCAGATCCGGCGCACCCACCGTGCCGACGACCACCTCCACTCGCTGGAGTGGAGAACCACCTCGGACGCGTAACCACCAGGCATCGGCGACACCACGGGCCGCCACCACCCACAGTAGGAAGAATTTGGGCAGGGGCGCCCATATCCGCCGCCACCGCGCGCCATGGCTGGCCACCACGCTGCCCCGGCAGCCATGGAGGCGCAGCCCCTGCCTAAAAGCCATGGAGCCGCCGCTCCATCTTTCTATCTCCGCCGCTACGCCTGGTGCCCAGGGTCACCATCGTGTGCAGCCCGAGTCCGCCCGCAGGATGATGGGTGAGCCTGCCATCGCCGTCCACCGGACGAGCTTTGCCCGCCGGCTTCCTCCGGCGGCGGCGGGGAAGGGTGTGGATCAGGGGCGGCGGCTAGGGTTCGCCCGAGCCACCCCCGGGGCACCACGAGCGCGAGCCTCTCATACGTGTGTGTACTTCGATTATGAAATGCCTCGTATACTTCAAATGTAACAATTTTTTGTGAGGATATAAACATTATGTTATGACAATAACCATGGCCCGCTGATTCAGAGAGATAGAAAATGTTTTTGTTTGTTTGTTTGATTGTTTGTTTGTTTCTTTGTTTGTTTTGTTCAACTCAATTGTCAACGCCTAATCAAATGATCAGCCTAGCAACGTTGTGCGGTTGTGATCACAAGAATCTTCCTCACCAAACATAATACTAGCTGAATTTCTTTTGCATAACAGAACATTAACCCAAATTAATTGATCGATGGATTTATGTCTATGAACACCAGTTGAAAAAGAAAATTGTTGGCCCAGACCTGACGTCGAGTACTTTCCGGCGACACGCGACGACCGACGACGAACGACAAAGTAAAGCACTGGATTTCCGATTGATCGAAGCTAGCAAAAATAGCTACGTACGCCGCACATACGTACACCGGCCGGAACAACACAACTCACGCACGTACACAACAGCAGGCTGATTGATCTTACTTGATCGAGTTGACTAGCTGGACACACACGAACGCACACGAGAACTCGCTGGATTGATGGCCGCAGGTACGTATCGTACCTGTTGGTTTTCTTTATTGCTTTCGATGATACAAGTTACAAGGGGTGCAGGCTACATATATATACACGCTAGGATCAGCTATGGCAATACTACTCGGTCACGACTTGTACTACTACACGGTCATGACTTGCCATAGTTGGACTCGTATACGCACATGTACCTGGTTCACGTCGGGATTAATTCCAACAATCACCCCCTAATCACGACGTCGTCACATCACAGCTCGGACGCCGATTCTTCTTTGCATCTCCAGGATCTTCACTCGATCCAAAGCTTTAGTCAGGATGTCCGCCAGCTGATCATCGGTGCGAATATAGTTGACCTTCGTCTTACCTTCTTCCGCGCAATCCTTCTTATAATGATACATCGTATCAATGTGCCTGCTCCTATCATGCCGCACTGGATCCTCACGTAGAAAAAACGTAGACTCACTGTCAACGTTGAGCACCACTGGTTCCGGATCTCGATCCATGAGATCACCGTGTAGCCGTCCTAGCCACACACCTTGACACTCTGCTTTACTTGAAGTCGATGTCACCACTTTCTATCTTCATGATAGCCAGCTTACTACGCTTTCACCAAGGAAATATGCCACGCCCGAGGTACACTTACGGTCGCCAACAATTCCTTCCTTGTCACTACCACTGTAGCCAAGTAGTTTCACCATCTCCTTCTTGCTTAGCTCAAGACGAGGTTCCATTGAAGCGACAACGTGATTGCAATCTTTCATGCCACAGCTTTCAAGTACCTTCCTTGCATATGCCTCCTGGCATAGTATGATCCCCTCCAGCTTTCGATGTACCTCTGTCCCGAGGTTGCAACTCAAAAGGCCTAGATCATCCATCTTGAAAAACTCCTTCATTTATAGTTTGAACTTTGCAATCACTTCTTCATCTGCTCCAGTTATCAACAGATCGTCGACGTAGATGCCAACTAGTAGACGATCCCTTCCTTGACCTCTCTTGTACATTGCATGCTCTAGTGGGGCTTTCTCAGATCCAAGAGAAATTAATGTCTGATCAAGCTTGATGTTCCACACCCGAGAGCCTTGTTGTAGCCCATACAAGACTTTGTGTAGCTTCAGTACCTTGTGTTCCTCTCCCTCTTTGATGAATTCCGGTGGCTGATTCACATACACATCTCCTTCTAACTCGCCATTCAAAAACGCTGATTTTACATCCATTTGATGTATCTTCCATGATTCTTGAACCGCGAGAGCGATGAGTAATTCCACCAATTCCATCTTTGCAACGGGAACGAACACTTCTTCGAAGTCCACACCTTTCTCTTGCACGTACTCTTTGGCCACTAGCCTTGCTTTATGCTTCACGGAACCTTCGACATCTCTCCTGATCGTAAATTCCCACTTGAGATCCATGACTTTTTCATTGTTGGAAAGATCCACAAGCTCCCATGCATTGTTATCGTGGATCGACCTCAGCTCCTCTTCCATAGCGTGATGCCAACACTCCTTCGTGTTCGCATCCTCAAAATCCGCCGGTTCCTCGGGACTTGTTAGACACTGCCACCCACTCCTTTTCACCTTTACCGGGTCAAGCATCCGAAGAGTTTTCTCCGAATAGGGGTGCAACACCGGTTGAAGCAAGACGGATGTAGATGATAATGTCCTTTCCTTCAGTACTGTCGGAGGCGATGTTGCTTGCGTGGCTCCTTGTACCTTCAGGAGCGACGCATTTCTGTTTTCTTCACTCACTGCATTTGGCGAAGCTTCAGTTCCAGTAGCAGAATCTGTTAAAGTCGCACTTTGGGGATAACCACATGGGCTTCGGCTTTGTTCTAGCCGAACTGGGCTGCCAGTTGAGCTGCTATTACTGCCTCCAACTCCAGCCCCTGTGCATTGGACTTCTGGAACTGATCCATGTGATGGGCCTAAGCCAACACGTACTAGCCCCAGCCCTCCTGGCACGTCTCCTGCTCGTACTTTGCTCCATGTGGTGGTAGGTGGCCTACCTGGCCGTTTCCCAAGAACACTTTCCTGCGTGTCGTCGCTGCTGCTTACTAAGCCTGGACTACGTAGCATCGACCATCCTGGCCAATCGCACGCATCGCCTGCACCCGCGCGGGGTACACAGCTATCCAGCGCACTTGGTCTGCGCCGCGACAGGACACTGATGCAATTCTTTTCGTGGACTTCTGACACCACGTATGTCGTTATGTGTGTATCTTCAACATAATTTTCAGAATTACTCCCCATGTCCGTAGCGTCGACGCAAGTTTTGGAACCACAATCTTGAGAGCGAACTTTTTCTTTATGGAGCTCGATAATTTCTTTAACCGACGCTTGAAGAACTGGATCCTCCTCGTCCACGAGTTCACACATCAACATCATGTCACCTTCATCTCCTAGCTGTGCCATGAGCGCTTTCTCCTTCGGGGGATTCTTACACTCCGACTTGAAGTGTCCGAACAGATTACAGTTGTGAAAACGGATCTTCCTCTTGTCAAACTTTTTCTTCTTTGGCTTCTCCGACTGTTCGTCGGTGTCCTTTGTGGGACGGTACTTTCCGCCGTTTCCGAATGCCTTGTCGAAATTGTTCTCTTTGGAAACTATTGCCTTCCACTGAGCACGCGTAAGCATCAGGTACTCATCCTGTTTCGCATCGCCGTAACTCAACTTCATCCACTCATCATGGGCCTTGAAGCGACCAACCAAATCATCCAAGGTAGTGAGTCTTGAGATCAACACACTGCTCGATCGCTGACACAATCGGCATGTAGCGCGGTGGAGCGGCACGTAGGAAACGCCGAACCACGGAGATGTCCTCCAACTTCTCTCCGGGACTTCGAATCCTGTTTACCATTGTTGCAACCCTCGCTGCGAAGGCGTCCACCGTCTCGTCTTCTCCCATCCTCAGATTATCGTAACTTTTCAGCAAAGTTTGCAAATTAGCCTCGCGCACACGCGAGTGCCCCAGATGCAATGTCTTGAGCGTGTCCCACGCCTCCTTCACTGATGTCTTCGAGATTAGATGCTGCTGCACGTCCACCGGCATCACCGAGCAGATGGCCGTGATAGCCTCGCGATCCTTCCGGTACAAGGCACCACCCTTCAGGTACTCGTCACCGCTGGGGTCGACGGCTTCCCAGAGCTCATTGGCCTCGAGCGCCCACTCCATCATGGTCGCCCACACCACGAAGTTCCCACGATCGAATCGTGGATACTCCGATCTCACCGGAGCAGCAATTACTTTAGCCACACCGGAGTACTCCGCCAGCTGCTTGGTCTTCTCGTCGTCCGACATGACCTCCCATTACTAGGAGATCAACCTTGCTCTACGTTTGTGTGAGGATTAGGGGGAAAACACGCCACGCCTTGATTAGCCTCACGGGCAGGGAATATATACAGTTTACAGCCCCGCCTGGAGATCATGGGGGAGTTCCACGACCTGGGATCGTGCGCCACTACGACAGAGGGCAAGCAGCACGATCCAACCTCAACTACCTAGCGTATGTGCTACGTACAGGAGTGGATATGAGCACATGCGATAATGGGTGCAAGTATAGTCTAACACCCCCCCGCAGTCGTGACGTCGTCACCGGCGACGCAAAGACTGGACCTGAACTCAGAGAAGACGTCCGAGGGCAAGCCTTTGGTCATGATGTCGGCGAGCTACTGCCGAGTGGGGATGTGAAGGACGCGGAATTGGCCCAATGCCACGCGTTCGCGAACGAAGTGGATGTCAAGCTCCACGTGCTTCGTCCGGCGGTGGTGCACGGGGTTGGCGGAGAGGTAGACGGCGGACACGTTGTCGCAGAACACCAGCGTGGCCTTATGCACTGGAGCCAGGAACTCGCCGAGTAGTTGACGGAGCCAGACGCACTCGGCGACGGCGTTGGCGACGCCGCGGTATTCGGCCTCCGCACTGGAGCGGGACACCGTCGCCTGGCGCTTGGAGGACCAGGAGACGAGCGCGTCGCCGAGGTAGACGACGAAGCCGGACGTGGAACGGCGTGTGTCGGGGCAGCCCGCCCAGTCAGCATCGGTGAAGGCACGTACATCGAGTGTGGCCGAGGCGAGGAGATGGAGACCGAGGGATGTCGTGCCGCGCACGTACCGCAGCACCCGCTTGACCAAAGCGAGATGGCACTCGCGTGGGTCATGCATGTGTAGGCAGGCCTGTTGGACGGCGTAGGCGAGCTCGGGGCGGGTGATGGTGAGGTACTGCAGGCCTCCAGCAATGCTTCGGTAGGCGGACGGGTCGTCCACACGAGGGCCATCAGCCGCGGGCAGCTTGGCCTTGGTGTCAATGGGCGTTGGGGAAGGGCGGCAGGCTTCCATGCCGGCGCGATCGACAAGCTCTTCCGCGTACTGTTTTTGGCACAGGAAAAAGCCGGCTGCCGTGCGTGTCACGCGAATGCCGAGGAAGAAGTGGAGATCGCCGAGGTCCTTCATCGCAAATTCACCAGTGAGCTGGGCGACGATGCGTGCGAGAACAGCCGCAGACGAGGCGGTGAGCACGATGTCATCCACGTAGAGGAGGAGGAACGCCGTGTCCACGCCGCGATGGTAGACGAACAGCGACGAGTCGGAGCGGGTGGCCACGAAGCCCACAGTGGCGAGGAAGCCGGCAAAGCGGAGGAACCAGGCACGCGGGGCCTGTTTCAGCCCGTACAGCGACTTGGAGAGTCTGCAGACATGGTGAGGGCGCTCGGGGTTGACGAAGCCGGCAGGTTGAAGGCAGTAGACCTCCTCGGCGAGTGTGCCATGGAGGAAGGCGTTGGAGACGTCAAGTTGGTGCACCGGCCAACCGCGAGATGCAGCGAGGGTGAGCACCGTGCGAATCGTTGCTGGCTTGACGACCGGAGAGAACGTCTCGCCGTAGTCGATGCCGGCGCGCTGGCGAAAGCCGCGCACGACCCACCTGGCCTTGTACCGCTCCAGCGTCCCGTCGGCGTTCATCTTGTGCTTGAAGAGCCACTTGCCGGTGATGAGGTTGGCACCAGGAGGCCGAGGCACCAGCGTCCATGTTCGGTTGCGAACAAGTGCATCGTGCTCAGCCCGCATGGCGGCGAGCCAGTTGGGGTCACGCACCGCCACACGAACCGAGCTGGGCACCGGCGAGATCTCCGTTGTGGTGGCAGCAGCGGCGTCGTAGTACTTCGGGTTAGGCCGAAATATCCCACGCTGGGCGCGGGTGACCGCGCGCGTCGGTGGTGGCGGTGGGGGCGCGACGGCCGGCGGACAGGAGGCGTCCGTGCTCGAAGAAGATGTGCCTGACGAAGAGGTTCCCGTGGTGGAGCCGTCGTTGGCCGACCCAGGGCCCGTATGGGAAGCTGAGGATGGCGCGCTGGGCGGGGAGCCACTGGAGTGGATCGCCGAGCCCCCGGCAGGCGAGCCTGAATGCTGCACGGGCATGTCAGCCGTGTCCGAAGCAACGGGCAGTGCACGAACGTAGGGGGGAGTGGGCACCTGCACAACAGTGGGTGAAATACGAGCCGCAGGAGGAGGTGCTGACGCGGCGTCCGGCGGCGAGGCGAAAGGGAACACGTCCTCGTGGAAAACCACATGCCGGGAAGTGAAAACGCGGCGAGAGACGGGATCGAAACGCCGGTAGCCGCGGTGGTCTGGGGGGTACCCAAGGAAGATGCACGCGGTGGATCGGCGATCAAGTTTGTGGTGCGATTGCGAGGTGAGGTTGGGGAAGCAAAGGCAACCAAAGACACGAAGGAGGGAGTAGTCGGGTGGCACGCCTAAAAGCATCTCGTGTGGTGACCGCGGCGCAGTGGAGTGACATGGCCGGCGGTTGAGCAGGTATGTGGATGTGCTGAGAGCTTCGGCCCAGAAGCGCGGCGGCATGGAAGCGTGAAAGAGGAGTGTGCGGACGCCGTCGTTGAGAGTTCGGAGGGTACGCTCAGCCTTGCCATTTTGCTGGCTAGTGTAGGGGCACGAGAGGCGGAAGTGGGTGCCGTGATGAGCAAGTAGAGCACGGACGGTGTGGTTATCGAACTCGCGCCCATTGTCTGTTTGGAGCGCAAGGATGGGGAGCTGAAACTGGGTTTGAACGTACGCGAAGAACTCTGTCAGGATGGAGAAAATTTCAGATTTGTGTTTCAGAGGAAATGTCCATGCATAGTGTGTATAGTCATCGAGCACAACTAAGTAAAATTGATATCCGGAAATGCTTACAACTGGCGACGTCCATACATCAAGGTGCAAAGTTTGAAAGGGAAACAAACTGAAACTAGAAGATGACTGAAATGGTAGACGTGTGTGTTTTCCTAAACGACAGGCGGAGCACACATGCGGGTGTGACTTGCTGAATTCAGGTGACGGGTGCAGTGGGATCTGACGTAGCGAAGACGCGCCGGCGTGACCAAGTCTCTGGTGCCACAGGTCGGTGGCGGCGACACGGGCGAACGGAGACGACGGGAGTGGTGACGGGCGGCCCACGGGGTACAGATCACCGCCGGAATCACATCGGAGGATCGCCACCCTGGTTCGAAGGTCCTTGACAGAGAAACCGCACGCGTCAAATTCAACAGTTACTGGGTTATCTCGGCAGAGTTGACGAACAGAAAGGAGATTCTTAATGATGGAAGGACAGACGATGACATTGCGGAGCTGGATCGGCGAGGTGCCGCCGATCAGGGAGCCGGTGCCCATGTGTGTAATGGGTAGGCATTCACCGCTACCAACAACGACGTGAGAAGCGGATCGAGAGGGGTGGACAGAGAGGAGGTTACCAGGGGACGAAGACATGTGCGCGGCTGCCCCGGAGTCGAGATACCACTCCTGGGAGGTGCCAGAAGAGGATGGCCCGGCGGTGGCGCTGTGGAGAGCAGCCTGAAGGGACGCCATATCCCACGCTGGTGACGGAGAGGACGACGGCCCGGCCCCTGGGGTGTTGTAGTGTGACGGGGGCACGTAGCCAGGTGGGTAGGCACCAGGCAAGCCGTAGACGGGTGGTGGGAGCGCCGTTGGCGCCGGCGCGGCGTACATAGCCTGCTGGGGCGGAGTACCAGGCCGTGGGCCGAGAACGCCGGCACCAGGCGCGCGCCAGGCCATGGGCCACGCCTGGACGAGGCCTGTCCAGGAATTGGCGCCTGGTGCAGGGGCGGGAACGGCCGGAGGGCGAGGTAAGGGCGACGGCGAGGGAGCGATGTGGGCGCCCTGACCGCCATTGCCACGGCCGCGGCGGCGCCCGCGCCCGCGCCCTTGCTGGTTGGTGTTGCTGGGCGCAGGAGTGGGAGGTGTTGATGGAGAACCGCGGCCAGCGACCAGGGCATGAGTGGACTGCAGCCGAGCAGACTGTTCGGCGCGGTGTTCCTCCAGAAGGAGGAAGGAGCGCACCTGAAGGAAGGAGGGGAGGGGCACCTGCGAGGTCACATGGGGAATGATGGAGTGGTACTGACGGTTGAGGCCGCGTAGGAGGTGGAAAACCTGGCGCGTATCAGTGACCGGCTGGCCCAGGTCCCGGAGTTGGTCGGTGAAGTTCTTGAGTTTGGTGCAGTACTGCATGACCGACATGTCTCCCTGGACGGCGGCGTGGTACTCGGCGTCGACGTAGACGGCGCGGGCGAGGTGGTTGTCGCGGAACAGGCCGTCGATGGCAGTCCACACGGCGATCGCCGTGTCCTCGGGGTGCATGACGGCATCGAGGAGCTCCGGCGCGATGGTGGTGTAGAGCCAGTGCACGACGACATGGTCGGCCATGAGCCACTCGGGGTGGTCGAGGCGGGGGAGCGCCTCGGGATCGACATGGTCGCGGAGCCCAAACATCCCGATGACGGTGTCGAAGTGGCGGCGCCATTGGGTGTTGTTTCCGGCGAGGAGGTCCAGCGTGACTGGAACATGGCGGCGGATGTCGACGGTTTGCAGCACCGACGAGGGGATGGAGGGAGGTGGGGGCGCCACGGCCACCATGGCCGACGCAGGCAGAGCAGCAGGCGGGACTGCAGGTGGAGCAGGTGGCGCAGGAGCAGGAGGGACTGCAGGTGGAGCGGCGGCGAAGGGGACAGCAGGCGGAGCGTCGCCGTCGTCGTGCTCCATGGGAGCGGAAGCGGGATCGGAAATATCTGATACCATGTTTGTGTGAGGATTAGGGGGAAAACACGCCACGCCTTGATTAGCCTCACGGGCAGGGAATATATACAGTTTACAGCCCCGCCTGGAGATCATGGGGGAGTTCCACGACCTGGGATCGTGCGCCACTACGACAGAGGGCAAGCAGCACGATCCAACCTCAACTACCTAGCGTATGTGCTACGTACAGGAGTGGATATGAGCACATGCGATAATGGGTGCAAGTATAGTCTAACACTCTAGATACCAATTGTTGGCCCAGAACTGACGCCGAATACTTTCCGGCGACACGCGACGACCGACGACGAACGATGAAGTAAAGCACTGGATTTCCCATTGATCGAAGCTAGCAAAAATAGCTACGTACGCCGCACGTACGTACACCGGCCGGAACAGCACAACTCACGCACGTACACAACAGCAGGCTGATCGATCTTACTTGATCGAGTTGACCAGCTGGACACACACGAACGCACGCGAGAACTCGCTGGATTGATGGCCGCAGGTACGTATCGTACCTGTTGGTTTTCTTTATTGCTTTCGATAATACAAGTTATAAGGAGTGCAGGCTACATATATATACACGCTAGGATTAGCTATAGCAATACTACTCGGTCACGACTTGTACTACTACACGGTCATGACTTGCCATAGTTGGACTCGTATACGCACATGTACCTGGTTCACGTCGGGATTAATTCCAGCATAAACAAAGTACATGAGTTGTAGAATGACAAATCCAAAAGCATTTCGAATTTTTAGTATGCACTAGCATCCTGGTGCCCAAATTTACTCCATTACTCAACACATGTCATGACTAGGAAAATGTTTTCATGGCTAGCAACCGCGCAGTCAAGTCGACCTCAAACAGCAAGCAGGGATGTGGGGCTTGCCTGCGCATCTCGTTCATCTCCAAGTCAAAAACAATGAGCGGACCATGATGTAAGTCATTAAACCATATCTTCAGCAACACGACCTGGCACATCTCTCCTGAGCATTCAAACTCAATTACCACAGGGCCAGGAGGGATGTAAGGATCTAACGTCCGTAGCTTCTCCTCTGCGTCGATCACGGCTTCTAGCACCCAACTACCGCCACACTGTTGTAGCCAAACAGAGATCAAGAACCCGTCAGTGACGAGCAATTGCAGCCTTCCATCTGGCGATCTTCCCAGGTGTCGCTGTCTTTCTTGGTAGTTGATGCGCGGGAGCTTCACCACGCCTAGCTTCTGGTTGTGTATATTGTAGGTTAGTATTTCTTCCTCATCCCACACGAGCCAATGGATGACATTGCCATGCAGGACGACGGGGTCACGCTGTTCTTGGAGTGACCCTAATGGTAGGTCAATGTCGCCATCACAAATTAGAGGTCCCCAGCTAGTGTCGCCGACATCCGACGATGTTGCGGTCTGGACTTTGATATTGCATCCAGTGTCATCTTTGTAGGAGTCCACCTCAACGGCCAATAGCTTGAACGAGCAACCAATGCCGTCTGCGGCGGTGAGCAAAACATATGTGCGTAAATCTTGGTCTTTTGAGATGGCTGGTGGATCTGAGAAGAAGGTGCGGTCACCGGTCATGGAGTCGTACACGCATAGGTAGTCCGAACGGTGCTCCAATCTGATGTTCCGTCGTCGGAGTATTATGAGGCCGCCACGTGATGTCACGGGTTCATATTCGCCTAAGACATCAGTGGTGTGGTATGACATGAAGGGAGATAGATGGCCATGAGAGAAGGATACAGCTGCCAGGGTGATTGGGTGAACCAGCGAGAGGGGTCGTGGAGCATCCACATCCTCGTCCGTATAGAGGTAGGCGAGAATACGGGGAGGCACGATGCCATCTCTTTGCGTCACACGGCGAATGAAAGACAGGCTGAGGATGTTGCGGCGAAGGAACTTACAGGAGGCGGCGCAACTGATAAGGGTGGAGGTATCAGTGCGCGCAACGATCTCGAGCACGAGGTCCACAGGAAGCTTGCATCCTATCGATGATTCAGGCACGGGCGAGTTTCTTCGTCTGCGTTTCTGTGGCTCCATCGGTCGTGTCTGTGGACCAAGCTAGCTAGCACGTTATGTTGTCTCCGGCCGTCAGGGCTGGTCTATGGATCGGCTTAATTTGATGTGTGCCCGTTCTATTTATGGTGCAAGCAAAGGTCGAACTGGATTCGGCTCGATTCTGGATCCATACCCGGATTGGGAAACGACCAGCGAACAACAAATAAATACGGTGCGTTGTAGCTGTTCGATACGATGGCGTAGCAGCCGGACGCGGCAGACTTGATATAACACCATGCACGTAGATGCAATGCATGTATGTACGCACCTCGTTTTCTGGCCATCTCATTCGCACGCTCAATCAATCGGACTACCAATGACTGAGCTATGACCTCTCATCTCAAAAATTGCTTTTGGAGCTCGACCTCCATGGCGGCCTTTTTTGAAAAAGATAAAATTCATATATTTTACATTACAAAACCATCTCGAAAAAATACATATATACAAGAAGGCATAATGTACATGTGTGCAAATTTTCACAATGAAATACGCTGAAATGAAGACTGCGTGTAAAAATAAATTCCTAGCTTTTCAACACATGACACTGTGCATCTCCAAAGTCCATGAACTTCTTCTCTTCTTGTACATATCGCAATTCAAGGCATCATTGTAAATTTTTACACACACATATATTTCATCCTTATTTACGTGCATACTTTTTCAGACCTTTTTTGCACCCGAAAGGTTGATCTTATTTTTCAAAATTTTCAGCCTCCATGGAGCCCATTCCCGAAAATGTCCTTGTCCTTTCATCTTCGTTTCTTACATTTACAACTATTTCGATAAGAAAGAGCCCATACTTATTACCGTATAAAACTTATAAGCGCACGTTTTCTGTAGAACTACCTCTTTTTTCTTTTGGTTGATACATACCACAAAATTGGTTTCTCGTTTCAGAAAACACTAATGAATATGTTGGTTTATTACTCCGTATTAAGCATAATTATGACAACATCATATCTGAAGTGGCATAAGAGCCAACACCGTTTGATTGGACCTTTGGTATCACTAAAATCTCGTTGTAAATATTTTTCTTCAATCCCCAGTTCTGTTCCAAATTTACAAACAAGTCACCATTTTACAAAACAACCCCTATAAATATTTTTCCAAAGCAATCGGTCCCTGCAAAGATTTTTAAAAAGCAACCAGGTCCCTATAAATATTTTTTACAAGCAAACGAGCGGCCACTACTAGGGAAAAGCTTATAGGCAGACTCTTACTAGAAGCATTGGTTTATACCCCTCGCTACTGCTATTTACTAGTAGCGCGGGTTTATAACCACCGCTACTACTAAGTTGATAGTAGTAGCGCAGGTTTATAACCCTCGCTACTACTAAGTAATTTTCACCGTGTCCCTCGGGACCAAACATAGTAGTAGCGCGGATTATAAACCCACCCTACTACTAAATTGATAGTAGTAGCGCGGGTTATAAACCCCACGCTACTACTAAGTGGTCTCCACCGTGTACCTGAGACATGCCATAGTAGTAGCATTGGGTCAGCGTGGGGTATAAACCCAACGCTACTGCTAAATGAGATCTCGTTGCCGCCGACACCTCCGCCTCTCATCCCTCCTCCGCCTTTGTCTCTATGTTTCTCCTCCACTCCCCACGATTCCCTCAACCATCCCGTTGCCACCGCCGCCGCTGATAACCCACAAGTGTAGGGGATCGCAACAGCTTTCGAGGGTAAAGTATTCAACCCAAATTTATTGATTCGACACAAGGGGAGCCAAGGAATATTCTTGAGTATTAGCAGTTGACTTGTCAATTCAACCACACCTGGATAACTTAGTATCTGCAGCAAAGTATTTAGTAGCAAAGTAATATGATAATAAAGGTAACGGTAGCATAAGTAATGTTTTTGGGTTTGTAGTGATTGTAAGAATAGCAACGGAAAAGTAAATAAGCGAAGCACACGATGTGAAAAGCTCGTAGGCATTGGATCAGTGATGGATAATTATGTCGGATGCGATTCCTCATGTAATAGCTATAACATAGGGTGACACAGAACTAGCTCCAGTTCATCAATGTAATGTAGGCATGTATTCCGTAAATAGTCATATGTGCTTATGGAAAAGAACTTGCATGACATCTTTTGTCCTACCCTCCCGTGGCAGCGGGGTCCTAACGGAAACTAAGGGATATTAATGCCTCCTTTTAATAGAGAACCGGAACAAAGCATTAGCACATAGTGAATAAATGAACTCCTCAAACTACGGTCATCACCGAGAAGTATCCCGATTATTGTCACTTCGGGGTTGTCGGATCATAACACATAATAGGTGACTATAGATCGACTTGCAAGATAGGATCAAGAACACACATATATTCATGAAAACATAATAGGTTCAGATCTGAAATCATGGCACTTGGGCCCTAGTGACAAGCATTAAGCATAACAAAGTCATAGCAACATCAATCTCAGAACATAGTGGATACTAGGGATCAAACCCTAACAAAACTAACTTGATTACATGGTAAATATCATCCAACCCATCACCGTCCAGTAAGCCTACGATGGAATTACTTACGCACGGCGGTGAGCATCATGAAATTGGTGATGGAGGATGGTTGATGACGACGACGGTGACGGAACCCCCTCTCCGGAGCCCCGAACGGACTCCAGATCAGCCCTCCCGAGAGAGATTAGGGCTTGGCGATGGCTCCGTATCATAAAACGCGATGAAACTTTCTCTCTGATTTTTTTCTCCGCGGGACGGAATATATGGAGTTGGAGTTGAGGTCGGTGGAGCCACAGGAGGCCCACGAGACTGGGGGGCACGCCCCCACCCTCGTGGACAAGGTGTGGGCTCCCTGGTCTTGATTCTTTCTCCAGTATTTTTTATATTTTCCAAAAAGTGCCTCTGAGGATTTTCAGGACATTCCGAGAACTTTTGTTTTCTACACATAAAACAACATCATGGCAGTTCTGCTGAAAAGAGCGTCAGTCCGGGTTAGTTTCATTCAAATCATGCAAGTTAGAGTCCAAAACAAGGAAAAAGTGTTTGGAAAAGTAGATACGTTGGAGACGTATCAACTCCCCCAAACTTAAACCTTTCCTTGTCCTCAAGCACTTCATTTGATAAAATGAAAGTGATAAAGAAAAACTTTTATAAACTCTATTTGCTCTTGTTGTTGTAAACATGCAAAGCCAGCATTCAGGTTTCAGCAAATATTATGTACTAACCATACTCATAATAACACCCAGGTCTCACAATTACTCATATCAATATCATAATCAGCTAGCGAGTCATAATAATAAAACTTGGATGACAACACTTTCTCAAAACAATCATAACATGATATAACAAAATGGTATCTCGCTAGCCCTTTCTGCGATCGCAAAACATAAATGTAGAGCACCTTTAAAGATCAAGGACTGACTAAACATTGTAATTCATTGTAAAAGTGATTCAGTCAAGTCATACCCAATATAAACCAACAATAATGAATGCAAATGACAGTGTGCTCTCCAGCGGGTGCTTTTTAATAAGAAGGTGATGACACAACATAAAAGTAAATAGATAGGCCCTTTGCAGAGGGAAGCAGGGATTTGTAGAGGTGCCAGAGCTCGGTTTTAAAATAGAGATTGAATAACATTTTGAGTGGCATACTTCTGCTGTCAATGCAACAACTATGAGATGGCTGTATCTTTCATACTACATGCATTATAGGCAGTTCCCAAACAGAATGGTAAAATTTTATACTCCCCCAACCACCAATAAGCATCAATCCATGGCTTGCTCGAAATAACGAGTGCCTCCAACTAACAACAGCCCTGGGCGAGTTTTGTTTAATTATATTGATTTGCTTTGTTCTTTTTGGATCATGGGACTGGGCATTCCGGTTACCGGCCCTTTCTCGTGAATGAGGAGCGGAGTCCACTCCTCTTGAGAATAACCCATCTAGCATGGAAGATATAGGCAGCCCTAGTTGAAACATGAGCTGCTCGAGCATACAAAACAGAATTTCATTTGAAGGTTTGGAGTTTGGCACATACAAATTTACTTGGAACGGCAGTTAGATACCGCACATAGGAAGGTATGGTGGACTCATATAGAACAACTTTGGCGTTTAAGGAGTTTGGATGCACAAGCAGTATTCCCGCTTAGTACAGGTGAAGGCTAGCAAAAGACTGGGAAGCGACCAACTGAGAGAGCGACAACAGTCATAAACATGCATTAAAATTAATTCACACCGAATACAAGCATGAGTAGGATATAATCCACCATTAACACAAATATCATGAAGGCTATGTTGATTTGTTTCAACTACATGCGTGAACATGTGCCAAGTCGAGTCACTCAATTCATTCAAAGGAGGATACCATCCCATCATACCACATCATAATCATTCTAATAGCATGTTGGCACGCAAGGTAAACCATTATAACTCATAGCTAATCAAGCATGGCACAAGCAACTATAATCTCTAAATGTCATTGCAAATATGTTTACTTCATAATAAACTGAATCAGGAACAATGAACTCATCATATTTACAAAAACAAAAGAGGTCGAGTTCATACCAGCTTTTCTCATCTCAATAAGTCCGTCATATATCATCATTATTGCCTTTCACTTGCACGACCGAACGATGTGTATAATAATAATAGTGCATGTGCATTGGAATAAGCTGGAATCTACAAGCATTCAACTCAAGAGAGAAGACAAGGTAATATGGGCTCTAAGTTAGATAAACAATCATGCATATGAGAGCCACTAAACATTTTCAATATAGTCTTCTACTCTCGACCCCCAAAGGAAAGAAAAGAAAATAAAACTATTTACATAGGAAAGCTCCCATCAAGTAAGAAGAAGAACGAGAAATCTTTTTGGGTTTTCATTTTAATTCTACTACAAGCATGGAAATTAAACTAACTAATTTTTTGGTTTTTCTCAAGGTTTAACAAATACACAAGAAGAAAGAGAGAAAAAGAAATTAAACTAACATGGATAATACAATGAAAGAGTATGAGCACCAATGACTAGTGTGTGAACATGAATGTAAAGTCGGTGAGAAATACGTACTCCCCCAAGCTTAGGCTTTTGGCTTAAGTTGGTCTAGTACCAAGGACCGCCTGGCGAGTATCCGTAGTTGTAACTGGGGTCGTACTGAGATGCAGCGGCAAATGCCTCCTAAGCTGCGGCATGCTGGCGAGCTACCTCGGCTCTCCCCTCGTGTTCAGCTGCTTCCTCCCTAGTAACAACATATCTTCCTTTTGCCTGATAATAAAAACGGAGAGGAGCAGGAAGAGTAACATGGACGACGTTGCATCTGTCATAGATTAGTCGATATTGGAGGAATTGTTCATTCCTCCTAAGAAAATGATGGTTGACCATAATGTCATAATCTAAATAAGCAGGAGGTAACATCATATTCCCCTCTCGTGGGGCTATTCCAAGATAATTTGCCACACGGGTTGCATAAATTCCTCCAAATAAATCTCCAGCTCTACCATTATTCTGCAACCTACGTGCAACTATTGCCCCCAAGTTGTAACCTTTATAACCTAACACAGCACTCTTGAGGACACAAAGATCAGGGACACACATATGACACACTTCATCTTTACCATTAATGCATCACCAATAAAGAGAGCAAAATAATGTATAGCAGGAAAATGAATGCTCCCTATGGTAGCTTGTGCTATGTCCCTGGATTCTCCCACAGTAATACTAGCAAGGAAATCTCTAAAGATTTGTGAGGATCAATAATGTTACCCCACTGCGGAAGTTTGCAAGCAGTTGTAAAATCCTCTAAGTCCATGGTATAAGATGTATCATAAATATCAAATAGGACACTAGGAGAATTACGCGTACAGATATATTTAAACCTCCACACAAAGGAATCAGTAAATTGATAGTACTGAGGACACTTATCTTGTAAGAAGTCCTCCAGATCAGCATGACGCACATACGCGTCAAATTCCCCCTTAAAGCCTGCTTCGACCATAAAATCATCGGATGGCCACTCACAAGCTCGAACATCTGCATCCCTCGGTAATTCAACGTCTTGCTCACGTATAGCAATCCTGGGTCCTTTCTTTACCGAGGAACCACCTTGGTACATTCTCCTAGACATAATTCTTTTTTTGAAAAATTTCTGAAATTTTAGTAACTTCAGAATAAAAGTGATTGAAACTAAACAAGATTGATAGCAACTACTCCTACAAGTGCCTAGAGCCTATATCATGCATTAGAATTGCTTGGGACCTCATAAATTTAACATGCAAGCTCAAGAACATGGTCACCTATGCAACAAAAATTTGCAATGAATAAAGCACTAGAACAAAAACTAATTGGACCAATGGAGGAGTCACATACCAAGCAACAATTTCCCAAAGCAGTTTTGTGAATGGAGCTGTGACCAAGGAGATAGAAAATCGCAGCAAAATGAGCTAGAACTCGTGCTTGAGCTGGATCGGGATTTTTTTGGTAAGAAGATGGAGTGCGTGGGTGCTGGCACAAGTGGAGGGGGGCCACCAGGGGGCCACGAGACAGGGGGGCATGCCCAGGGAAGATGGGCGCGCCCTCCACTCTCGTGGCCTGGTGCTTGCCCCTCCTGCAGTGATTTCAGTGCCTAAAATCCTCAAATATTCCATAAAAAATATTACTAAATTTGCAGGGCATTTGAAGTACTTTTATTTTTGGGATATTTTTTATTGCACAGATAATTCAGAAAACAGATGGATAATACTATTTTTGCTTTATTTATTCTAAATAACAGAAAGTAAAAAGAGGGTACAGAAGGTTGTTCCTTCTAGTTTCATCCATCTCGTGATCATCAAAATGAATCCAGTAACAAGGTTGATCATGTCTTGTTAATAAACTCATTCCGAATAACACGGAACCGGAGAAATTTCGAATAACACTAAGTTACCTCAACGGGGATATGAACATCCCCAATAATAAGAATATCATACTTTTTCTTGACATTAGGGAGAGGAAATTTAAAACCTCCAATAATGATAGTTGGAACTTTTCCAATAGAATTGATGCTATGAACTTGACATTGTTTCCTCGGAAAGTTTACCGTATGCTCATTACCATTAACATGAAAAATGACATTGCTTTTGTTGCAATCAATAACAGCCCCTGCTGTATTCAAAAAAGGTCTACCAAGGATAATCGACATACTATCGTCCTCGGGAATATCAAGAATAACAAAGTCCGTTAAGATGGTGACATTTGCAACCATCACAGACACATCCTCACAAATACCGACAGGTATAGCAGTTGATTTATCAGCCATTTGCAAAGATATTTCAGTAGGTGTTAACTTATTCAATTCAAGACTACGATATAAAGTGAGAGGCATAACACTAACACTGGCTCCAAGATCACATAAAGCAGTTCTAACATAATTTCTTTTAGTGGAGCATGGTATAGTTGGTAACCCCGGATCTCCAAGTTTCTTTGGTATTCCACCCTTAAAAGTGTAATTAGCAAGCATGGTGGAAATTTGAGCTTCCGGTATCTGTCTTTTGTTTGTAATGATATCCTTCATATACTTAGCATAAGGATTAACTTTAATCATATCAGTTAAGCGCATACGTAAGAAGATAGGTCTAATCATTTCAGCAAAGCGCTCAAAATCCTCATCATCCTTTGTCTTGGATGGTTTAGGAGGAAAGGGCATGGGTTTCTAAACCCATGGTTCTCTTTCTCTACTGTGCTTCCTAGCAACAAAATCTCTCTTATCATAACGTTGATTCTTTGATTGTGGGTTATCAAGATCAACAGCAGGTTCAATCTCTACATCATTGTTTTTGCTAGGTTGAGCATCAACATGAACATTATCATTAACATTATCACTAGGTTCATGTTCATCACCTGATTGTGTTTCATCATCAGAAACAGAGATATCATTAGGATTCTCAGGTGTGTCTACAATAGGTTCACTAGAAGTATGCAAAGTTCTATCGTTTTTCTTTTTCTTCTTTTTAGAAGAACTAGGTGCCTCTAAATTGTTTCTCTGAGAGTCTTGCTCAATTCTCTTAGGATGGCCTTCAGGATACAAAGGTTCCTGAGTCAATCTACCAGTTCTAGTAGCCACTCTAACAGCAAAGTCATTTTTATTATTTAATTCATTAAGCAAATCATTTTGAGCTTTAAGTACTTGCTCAGCTTGGTTAGCAACCATAGAAGCATATTTGTTAATGAGTTTGAGTTCACCTTTAACTCTATCCATATTATCACTCACGCGTGCTATCTCAAAAGCATTATTCTTTAACTCTCTACCAACATAAGCATTAAAACTTTCCTGTCTAGCCATAAAGTCATCAAATTCATCTAAGCATGGGCTATGAAATTTAGTAGAGGGGATTTCAACTTTATCATATCTATAGAGAGAATTTACCTTTACTACCTGTGTCGGATTATCAAGACAATGTGGTTCTTCAACATGCGGTATATTAAGACCATGTATTTCTTCAATAGGTGGTAAATTCTTAACATCTTCAGGTTTTATACCTTTTTCTTTCGTTGATTTCTTTGCCTCTTGCATATCTTCAGGACTGAGAAATAAAACACCTCTCTTCTTCGGAGTGGGTTTAGGAAAACGCTCGGGAGTTGGCTCAATTGGTTTAGGAATTGCCTCAGGAATTGGCTCAGGAAGAGTCCAATTATTTTCATTAGTCAACATATTATTCAATAATAATTCAGCTTTGTCGACTATTCTTTCCCTGAAAACACAACCAGCACAACTATCCAAGTAGTCCTTGGAAGCATCGGTTATTCCATTATAAAAGATATCAAGTATTTCATTTTTCTTAAGAGGATGATCAGGCAAAGCATTAAGTAATCGGAGAAGCCTCCCCCAAGCTTGTTGGAGACTCTCTTCTTTGATTTGCACAAAATTATATATTTCCCGCAAGGCAGCTTGTTTCTTATGAGCAAGGAAATATTTAGCAGACAAGTAATAAATCATATCCTGGGGACTACGCACACAACCAGGAGCAAGAGAATTATACCAAGTCTTAGCATCACCCTTTCATGAGAACGGAAATATCTTAAGGATATAATAATAGCGAGATTTATCATCATTAGTAAATAGGGTAGCTATTTCATTCAACTTGGTAAGATGTGCCACAACAGTTTCAGATTTAAGGCCATAAAAAGGATCAGATTCAACTAAAGTAATAATCTCAGGATCAACAGAGAATTCATAATCCTTATCAGTAACACAGATAGGTGAAGTAGCAAAAGCAGGGTCAGGTTTCATCCTAGCATTAAGAGACTGTTGCTTCCATTTATCTAATAAATTTTTAAGATCATATCTATCATTGCAAGCAAAGATAGCTCTAGCAGCTTCTTCATTCATAACATAACCCTCAGGAACAACAGGCGATTCATAATCATTGGGAGAATTTTCATCATCACTATCATCAATAATAGCATCTTCAATAATTTCACTCTCTCTAGCCCTAGCAAGTTGTTCATCAAGAAATTCACCTAATGGAAAAGTAGTACCACGCACAGAAGTAGTTTCATCATAAGTATCATGCATAGCAGAAGTGGCATCATCAATAACATGTGACATATCAGAATTCATAGCAGTAGCAGGTTTAGGTGTCATAAGCTTACTAATAACAGAAGGACAATCTAGTGCAGAGCTAGATGGCAGTTCCTTACCTCCCCTCGTAGTTGAGGTCAAAATCTTGGTATTTTGTCTTTCAGGTTCCTCATAGTGATCAATAGATATAAATCCCAAGTGACTCACAGAATAGAGCTATGCTCCCCGGCAACAGCGCCAGAAATTAGTATTGATAACCCACAAGTGTAGGGGATCGCCACAACTTTCGAGGGTAAAGTATTCAACCCAAATTTATCAATTCGAAACAAGGGTATTAGGAGTTGAGTTATCAATTTAACCACACCTGGATAACTTAGTATCTGCAACAAAGTATTTAGTAGCAAAGTAATATGATAATAAAGGTAACTGTAGCAAAAGTAATGCTTTTGCACTACTAGGAAAAGGGCTAGATGGGATGGACACTAATGGTGCACTGTACATGTGGTGCGCCATTAGTAAATACTAATGGCGCACCATGTGTTGGTGCGCCATTAGTGTGCAAATACTAATGGCGCACCACATCCCACGGTGCGCCATTAGTAAAAAAAATCTTTTTAATTTTTTTCAAAACTACTAATGGCGCAACGTGGGGGTGGTGCGCCATTACTAGTTGACATAGTAATGGCGCACCACACCCACGGTGCGCCATTAG